>NC_043970.1:41129960-41157460 GCF_902148855.1 Sphaeramia orbicularis | reverse complement strand
AAACATTCATAGTTACTTTAAGATTTAAATTTATCCAATGAATGCTATATGATCAAATGTATTTCAACACATATTTAGGTGCTTCTATGAAACTGGTCCCTAAAAACAGGACATGGGGGCTAAAAATTCAAACCAGATGTAAACTAATGTTATGAAGCAAGTTTGGAAGCACTTTGGATCTATTTGAAAAATAAGTATTTACTGAGATAGAAACTATTTTTCAGATAAAACACTTTTTAAAATTATTATTATTATTTTTATATTATTATTATTATTATTATTATTATTATTATTATTATTTATTAAATCCGCATGTAACACGGTAAAAAGGACACGAAAATGACATGCTACTATTTTTTTAAATATCTTTTTATTCTCTCACAGGTACATTTTGGGAGTCAACCTAATCATGCAATGCAGAGTGTTTCACAAAAATGACCGCTATTGCAAAATCACTCAAGATTTATATGCGTTTAAATGGGCAGGTTCTGCATGTAACACCAGTGGACACGATGGGTTACACACAAAACCTGGAATTAGACTGAGATTCATGAAAAACCCATATGTCTGGATTAGAAAAAACATTAGGCTCATCAAATTTAACACTGTTTTTATTTATCCACAAAAAAGCAACATGGGTGTCTGTTTTAACAACACAAGTATAACATGTTGCTTTTATTATATTAATTCATATTTAGTGGTTAAACATTTTTAAATCATGTAGTTTTATAACATGAAATGCAAAATCCTTAAAGCTACAAGATTCCTTTATGTCGGCACAACTTCATGGGTTTAGGTAGGAATTCCATCTGCAATACCCCTCCGGAGCAGAGGGTGGCAATCATTTAGTCTAGCTCGGATCTAGCCTTAACTTTAATCCTAAACCTAGGATTAAAGCACCAATGTTATCTAGATCTGTTATTGAATAATCAAGCCAAATACTTTCTTAGGATTCCCACACCAGAATGAGGGAGGCCACATTGACTCATGATGTTGCAAAACTGCTGCTTCAAGAACAGGTGTTGTGGCTGATTACACCCTCAACCACATTGGTGGAAGAGTTTAAACACACCTGTGGACCCTGATGGATCTGGAAAATTTAAAGTAAAGAACCATAAAAAAAGAAAAAGTAAGGAACTGTGACAGAGGGGAAGGGTTGAGAATCTCTAAGGATCTATGAACAGAGCTACAGATTATAATTTAATCTTTTTATGTCCCAATTTTGTCCTATTTTTGGCCCTGATATTTTATTAAAAATTCATACATTTATTTAAATTTTTTGTGCATTTATCTGAGTTCATCATTAGGTACATCCTGGGGTTGAAATATGTCTAAAATTTGTCTTTTATTATTGGGTCTAAAAAAGCTGTTAAAGTGCCAGATACCAAAATAAACCCAGTTTCATCGAAGCACTCATTTCTTAGTGATTCTGACACCGTGTTGGAACGATCACTTCTCATTTACTCTTCTTACTGTGATACCTTCTCTGGCTTCTTCCTCGACCCCGTCCATGACCTTCCCGTCTCGGCCTTAGCTGATCTGTGGCCTGCTATAGTTGAGTATCACAGAAATGAGGCCAGTCTCCATTAAAATGTATCGCAGACTTTAAACTTTCAGACATTCGACAGGAGAGAATGCAAATTTATATGCCTTTCCAACCGCTACTGTCAGTGAATATTAAGAGCTGGCTCTCGTCATCATTATGGTGTAAAGGTTTGCCCTTTAGATGTAGTATTTCATGCAATAATATAGTACTGGAGATGTTGATTTAGAGCTGATGGATGTAAAAGGTATTTTGACAAAAAGGTTCCATGCTTTGTCAAAGCTTTTGCTCATCATTTATTTCTTCGTAGGTGGTGTTTTTTTGGGGTGTTTTTCATCTTTCTGTTTGTTTCTTGTCTTAATTTAGTGAACCTAACAGGCTCCTCATTGATCAGCACATGCATAATCATTCAGTTTTCTTTTTCCATCACACTTATTCATATTTACTTCATCGACATGTCAACTTTTGTTTCTTACCAGCATAAAAGGTTTCTTTTTTTGCAGTATTCTGAGGTAGATTTATATATTTATTTGAGTTTTCAGTTTCAGGTTGTTTATTTCAGTCCCTTTTGAAATTTTCCCAGAATTCATGCAAACAATAATCACAACAAGACACTAAATTACATAGAAAAACAAAACAATACTGGGTGGAAAGGCGTAGGCTGAAACTATAGGTTCATCCACCTACCATTTGTACGTAAATAAAAGCAAGGCCCTCTTTAGATTAAAGCATCACTGCAACCTAAATATACAGATTTTTATTTATTTTATTTTTTTTATTACATATCCTTCCCACAGTTTCATGAGGAGAGAGATATTATTATTTTCTGCCAATATCTAAGTGAAAGAAACAAAAACAAAATTTCCGAGCATTTTATGCAGATATGTGCAAAATGTTTTATGAAGAGGGAGTTGGTTATCGATGGAAAATAAAACTAAATGATAGATACAAAAAGGAAATTTAAAAAGTACTTTATGTGGAAAAAATATGCAAAATGTAACTAAAAACAGCCGTATGGAAATGCACCTATACTGTAGATGAACAGTAAATCAGATGTAAGCAACGTAAATAGCTATTTCATATATAATGAACACTGTGAGCATAAAAACTGAAAGATTTAAAGAAAAGGAATAAAAGTGAGATAATGGAAATAAGAGCCAACAAGAGCCGTACCTGTGTTATCCTCAACTCACATCAGCTACAGGGATTATGCAAAGCAGCAACTTTCTTTCATAACAGTTTATAAAAGACCTTTAAAAGAATTTCAAAAGGGAAATGTTTCTAATAGGATGGTGTTTTGCAATTCATTCAGTGCGCATGATGTATGAAAAGAAGAAGCTATTTTACTGAGTTCTGAATTCACCCAGAGAACATTAAGAAGAATTCAAGCAGTTGATCCAGTACTTCAGTGACCAGTGCAATGGGATGTCAATAGGTAGGTTCACCTGAAATTGCCTTTGCGGTAAAAAGCAACATATGAAGTCTGAGGAACATCCTTCAGATTTTTATGACACAGTGGCGAGTGTGTGAACTGGCTTTACAAAGTGTAGTGCACAATGCTGGAGACTAGATTTCTGAATAAGGTTGAAGTCAAGTGTGTTCTTCTCTATGGCTACGTTTACACTGCAGGTCTTAGAGGTGAAATCTGATTTTTTTTTTTTTCCTGTGGTTTTTCACATTATAATTTAAATAGGATGCCATAAGATTCAAAGTCTATGGTCCTAAAGTGGCTGAATGCAGACTGAAGCTAAACTGTATTTAATGCCAAATAGATACTTTTTAAAGTTATTTTTACTTATCCTCCTGAGACTCAGTTTTTTTTTTTTTTACATTATATAATTGCCTTGATTGGAAACCATATGATGCCACAGTTTTTCAGATTATTTTTATCTAATTAAATGTCCTTTGCAGTGGACAGTTTTATTTTTTTTCTTAACCCTTTCATGCATGAATTATGAGAACATTAATGAAGATTTTTTTTTTTTCTTTATTCCTCCTTGGGCATTAAAAAAAACAATGCTATTATTATTATTATTATAATTATTATAACTAGAAGCACTCGGAGAGCGCAGACCTCCGCCAAGGCTGATCAGTGGGCCCCCCCCCCCCCCGTGGGCCCCCCCCACACCAAGGAGGTTATGTTTTTGCCAGGGTTTGTTTGTCTGTCTGTTTGTTTGTTTGTCTGTCCGTTAGTGTGCAACATAACTCAAAAAGTTATGGACAGATTTTGATGAAATTTTCTGGTCTGCGCCCCCCCTGTGGGCCCCCCCACCCCCGATCACCACCAAAATTTAATCATTTCTTCCTTATCCCATTTCCAACAAACCCTGAAAATTTCATCAAAATCTGTCCATAACTTTTTGAGTTATGTTGCACACTAACGGACAGACAGACAAACAAACCCTGGCAAAAACATAACCTCCTTGGCGGAGGTAATTATTATTATTATTATTATCAATATTGTTGTTATTATTATTATTTTATTTTATTTTACTTTTATTTTTATTTTTTTATTATTTTTTTTTTTATGAAGCTATTTTTCATGGAGTGGCAAAAATGTCCACCAAGCTGGACACCATGCCTTTAATTTTTGAAGCAAAGTAACATGTATTTACTGATATACAGTGTGAAAACTATGAAATTAAAAACATTAAATGCTGCTAATTGGATGTTTTCACACATTTTAACATACACTACCAACAAAAAAGTTATGAATATTTTTAACTTTTGGGCTATTTGTTTCAGTAGGGATTCTTGCACAACACTTTTTACTTTTTTTGTGTGAATTGAATTGAAACACTTTTTTTTTTTTTAATGACCAGACATAGTTATATTTACAAATGGCAAAAATGACAATAAAAAAGACCAAAAAAAAAAGAAATATCCTTAACTTTTTGTTTGTAGTGTACTCTAATACTAGTCATTACTCACTTCATAGACATAATATGCCAAAAAAAAAAACTAAAAACAAAAACTTGTTAATTACAGTTTAATAACAATAACAAGGAACTGATTTACACTTGAACATGTTAGATCAGGTTTATCAAGAACAGTAAAGTTATAGTAATGTTTTCAATGTCAGTGTATGGGATGGTGCATAAGTGTCCAATGTGTTGGCTGATATGAAACTAAAACAACAAAATGCATGAACATACAAGAGAACAGCAGTGGAATAACTGTCCACTGGAGTGACCATTATGCATGGAAGGGTTAAATTAAGCTATGAAACTCTTGTCCACCACAGGGGACCAAAATGCATTGTTGGGTCTCAGGAGGTTAATATTTTTGTGTATTTCTATAGAAGAGAGAAACTGTTTAAAAACACAAAGAAAATTTGTGGGGAAAATACAGTAAAACCAGGGGCATAGAATTGTGTAGGGACACTAGGGACATGTCCCTACCAATATCCATCCACTGTGTTGTCCCTAACAGTCCAACTGCTGTGTGTAGTGTTTAGTCAATGATTATGGCACACAAAGGGTTAATAGTCGATCTCTGCTAGAAGTCCCACCTCTAACCTAATAGTCACTCTCCGATTGGCTCTGCGGTTTTGCTATCGTATATGTGATTGGCCGTCCCCGCTTTGACTCCATCTACTTGTAAAAGCTACCGTTACTCACTAGTTGGACAGGACAGGAAAAAAAAAAAAGTTGGACAGGATAGGAGGCAGTTCGTATCTCCAGCCACTTAGCGTAAGTTGTCAACATGTATGCATTTAATCTGCCTGGGTCACATCAGCTAGACAGATTGGAATATCAGAGGTGTCATTTACATTTGTACATGTGTCTGTTTGAATATCAGAGGTGTCATTTACATTTGTACATGTGTCTGTTTGAATATCAGAGGTGTCATTTACATTTACATTTGTACGTGTCTGTTTGCGTACATGCGTGCGTGCATATGCGTGTCCCTGCGTCCAGGGCTGGTTCGTGGCGTATGCTGATGACATGATAATTTCTCATTAATTGTCTTAAAAATAAAGAAATGAGAGGAAAAAAAAAACAAAACGACAACCCCCGCCCGTAATTTCTCAGGTGAGCTCTCCCAGACCAGTGTTCACTGTGTGTGTGTGTGTGTGTGTGTGTGTGTGTGTGTGACAGAGACAGAGTGGAGCTGAATGACAGTCAGACAGGTGTTGAACTAAACATCCAGGTGAAGAATGGAGAGTTCATCACCATGAAAAGGCCTTCTAAGGCCTTAGCTGCACAGTTTAGAAGAAAGGAGAAAAGGAGGCAGAAAAATAATCAAATTATAGAGGGATGTAACCTTTTATAATGTTAAAAAATGTTTTACGTTGCTAGCTACAGCTAGCTGAACTGAAATGAAGCAAAGCTGGCTAATAATGGAACTGCAGATGATTAAGATATGAGATATCTGCTAAGGTGTGTGGTTTACTGCTGATGGACTGGGTTATATGTGTTTCTATATGGTTTACTGCTGGTTGGCTGGTTTCTATATGTTTCTATGTGGTTTACTGCTAGTTTTCTGGTTTATAAATGTTTCTTTCTGATTTATTTGTTTCTATATGGTTTACTGCTAGTTGGCTGTTTGATATATGTTTCTATGTGGTTTACTGCTGGCTGCTTTGTGCATCTCCTCTCATGCTTCATGTATCTCCTCTTCCCCCCCCCCCCCCCCCCCCCCCCCATATGTATGTGTTTGTGTGCGTGAGTGTGTTTTTTAAGGGGGGGCACCAAATTAATATCTCGACTGGGGTGCCAAAATGGCTAGAACCGACTGACTATGATTGTTTGCTTGTTTGATCAGCTCTACATGACGTGAAATTATGATCACAAATGCAAAAAACATCAGCTTTCAGGAGTGCTGCCGTGGAGCACTTTTGTGTCCCCACCAATGTCAGAATCAAACCTACTCCCTTGAGTAAAACCTCAGATTCTAAATGTGATTCTAGATGTGATTTTATGCATCTTTTTGGGGAATAAATTACATGTAATAATTGAAAGTAAAAGCGTTTTTTGCTCAGGCAGTAACTATACCATCAAATTCTATGATCATTGTATCCAGAACCTGTTCATGTGCCATGCATCAATATATTTATGTCAGGTGACAGACAGGAGGAGAGGCAGGAGGAGGTAGAGGAGGAGAGGCTGGAAATTCACAGGTGAGGTTAAATAATAATGGACATGTTAGTCATGAGAATAACTCTGCAGAATGCATTAAATTCTTGTATTGTCTTTAGATACTCAGATATACATTATAAACATGCCAATTACTGACTTTTTTTTCTGACTATGATTATTTGCTTGTTTGATCAGCTCTACACGAGAAATGATACTTAAAAGGATTTATTTTGGACATGAAATATTTCATACTACAGAATTTCAAATGAAAAATTCTGGGGGATGGTAATTTTATAATGTTCCAGAATTATTCCAAATGTTCAATGTGTGCATCCAGATCCTTTTTCCCAACACAAGCAGCCTTCCTCTTGAAACTTCACATGCCACGTCCAAATCTACTTTCCTGTTGGTGCTTGTTTATGAAATTTTCAAACAAATTCATGTTGCGCATTCACATTTGACTGAGTTTGGGCGTACTTCAATACACAGGTGTTAGAAAATATCGGTTCTGCAAAATATTGCGATATTTCATTTCACAATATTGTATTAATGATAAAAAGTACTGTATCGATGTTTTTAGGTATTTATTCAAATGCAGATATGGCGAAGGTTCATTTTGGTTTTTTGTTTTTCTTTATTGTTTATACAGGGGTTGGACAAAATAATGGAAACACCTTAAAAAATCAACAAAATATAATTTAATATGGTGTAGGTCCACCTTTTGCGTCAGTTACAGCCTCAATTCTCCGAGGTATTGATTCATACAACTTGTGAATTGTTTCCAAAGGAATTTTAAGCCATTCTTCAGTTAGAATACCCTCCAACTCTTTTAGAGACGATGGCGGTGGAAATCGACGTCTTACTTGAATCTCTAAAACTGACCATAAATGCTCAATAATGTTGAGGTCTGGGGACTGTGCCGGCCATACGAGATGCTCAACTTTATTAGAATGTTCCTCATGCCATTCTTTAACAATTCTAGCTGTATGGATTGGGGCATTATCATCTTGAGGTGAAGGTGTTTCCATTATTTTGTCCAACCCCTGTATCTTATTATTATTTAACACTGTTTCATTAAATAATGGTTATTTGAAGCATCCTAAAAGCACTTTTTACTCTCTGAGAGAGGCAGATGTTAGTTCCTTTGTTGGATTGCACAAAAATAATGTTATGTTAGTTATGAATAATAGAATATAAACATTTGAACAGGATCTTAATCTGTAAATGTCTGTAAAACATAATTTAAGTTTTAACATAGGAACATTTTGTGATATAGCATTAGGTCCTGTTGTGATAAAATAATGTGTTTAGTATTTGTGCATATTTGTGGTGTAATTCCATTCTTCCAAGAAATAATCATTTAAAAAAGAAACAAAAAAATTTCCTTTTTAACAGTATCATGATATATTGTATCGTGATCCTAGTATTGTCATTTGAGAGAGGCAGATGTTAGTTCCTGTGTTGGGATTTTTTCTGACTTATTGTTTGCTTGTTTGATCAGCTCTACATGACGTGAAATTGTGATTGCAAATGCAAAAAAACATCAACTTTCAGGAGTGCTGCCTTAGAGCACTTTTGTGTCCCCACCAATGTCAAAATCAAATCTACTCCCTAGGTTCAGACTGTCATAAATAAATCAGATATGGGCAAAAAAAAAAGGCAGATTTGAGTCACTTTTGCCCACAGTGGTAACATAAGTAATGAAGGTGGAACATCTCACCTTCCTTCTCCAACATCTCCTTAGTTATTCTTTGGGGGGTTTTTTGACCCTGATGACCAGATGTAGACGTGTCAGGGTATCCACAGTTGGCATCAACATCCACTTCTTGACTCTTTTCGACACAGTGCATCTTAATCCAGCTCTCATCTCTGCTACTTTTACCCAGCCAGCATGTCCATGTGGGCCCCAGAAGGGTTACAATTGGGCTGCAAATAAGGGTCCCATGTGGGTTTGTCCGCAGTTTCCTCGGTGGCCCTACATGTGTTTGCCCATAACAGAACCAAAATCAGAATCTCTTTATTGTCGCAGCGCCTTCCGATTTGCTGCAGCTAACGACTGGAACACTCTACAAAACACCCTCAAATTCACTGTCCTCACATCTCACTGTTTTTAAGCAAAACCTGGAACAAATTTGCAGTTTCAATTTGGATAACACTTTTATGAAAATGTTTTATTCTTGTTTTATTGAGTCTGTGCTGACCTTTTCTTTTATCAGCTGGTATGGGCTGCTTACCCTTAAAAACAGGAACCGGTTGCAGGGCATCACTAAAGTGTGCAGCAGAATTGCTGGCACCACACTCAATGACCTGACTGTGCTGTACCAGAGGCGGTCTCTGAAGAAGGCTCAGTCAGTCCTTGATGATCCCAGTCATCTCCTTTATGATGAGTTCAGGTTGCTTCCATCAGGTCGCAGACACAGTCTTCCTAAATGTTGGACCAATAGGATGAGGAATTCTTTGGTTCCGGCAGCCATTGTTCTGCTGAATAACTCTTTGTAATGTTGGCGCTATTGTCTTTAATGGACTGTTTATTGTATTTATTGTTGGTTTGTTGTCCGTGTGATACTGCTGGCTTGTTACAACCTGAAAGGTGAAACATATTTACAAAGGACACCGGGAGTCGAGGAGTATAATTCGAAAAAACATTTTTTTATTATTTGCATTTATTTTTGGTTCCTCTGCGATTCTCTTCTGTTGTAAGCAACATGATTTTAATTCAGCAGAATCAAAACCCCCTTTTTAAACCCCGTGCCCAAAGTAACAAAGGAAAAGACCAGAGTGGACTGGCAAACTAAACATAAGGACGGTGCGCTGGACAGGTCAACCCTGTACAGGGCCGTAGGAGCTGCCAGCGCACAGCTACCCTATCAAATAAAGCAAACCTCAAAATAATCCCTAACGAAAGAAAAAGTTAACAAAAGGCTAACAAAAATCCCGCTGGCGTGGAGCAACTTGCGTGGAGGAGTGGAGCGGATGCGCGCCTCGACGTACGCTCTCTGGACGCCGGCATCGCTTGAGGAGATGGAGAGAGCAGGAGGCAAGAGAGACCGAGAGCCCAGCACTGGTCTAATTTATAAGCTTTGCCGGCGGGAAAACCAATTGGCCACCTATTAAAGAAACACATTAAATACGTAATATTTTCCCAAAAATGTTATCAAGGCAAAAAATAAAAAATAAAAAAAATAACAGAGAGCAATAATCACCCGAAAGTGTCCAGTGAGAATTATAACAAAAAACCCACAAAAGACAAGGGGGGAAAAATAAAGGTGCGTCAGAACATAACATGGCTGTAGAACCAATTGCTCCTCGGGGATAATAAAGTTTACCTTGACCTTGAAATTTTAGTTGACTCTTGCACCTGTTGAGTATTTGTCTCTCACATGTCTCACTGTTATTGTTGTAATGTATTTATTTATTAACTGTTTCTGTAATTGTTTAACCTTGTTTTTACTTTTCGCCCCCACCCCCTACCCCCTTCCCCTCAAGGAGCCATTGCTCTTTGATCAGGCTGCATTTGCAAATAAGAATCTGTTCTTAATTGCTTGCCTGGGTAAATAAAGGTTAAATAAAA
Source organism: Sphaeramia orbicularis (assembly GCF_902148855.1). Taxonomy (NCBI): domain Eukaryota; kingdom Metazoa; phylum Chordata; class Actinopteri; order Kurtiformes; family Apogonidae; genus Sphaeramia; species Sphaeramia orbicularis. The sequence continues at coordinate 41,147,265 of NC_043970.1, read as the reverse complement.
ATACAAATTGTCATTGTACCGAGGACAACGAAATTGAGGCAAAGCTCTGAGTTTCAGTGCAAGAATTTGGACAGACAACAAATATCAGTAAAAGGCAAAGTTATTTACATTAAAAAATAAAAAAAGTATTGCAAACTAAGATAGTTGTAAAACACAGAATTTAAGTAGTGCAAATAACATGAGAAGCAGTGCAAATGATATGAAAGATAAAAATCGTGGGATAAATGGTGTGAAGAATAAATAATGTATTCAGATCTCTGATTCTGATATGGGCAAACACATGTGGGGTCACCATGGAAACTGCGGACAAACCCATGTGGGATCCTTATATGTAGCCCAAATGTAACCCCTCTGGGGCCCACATGGACCTGCTGGCTGGGTAGTTTTGCATCATGCAGGGACAAAACCTAAACCCAGTCACAGTGTATCGAAGTGGTTGTCAAAACATCAAACAAGGGAAAAAAAAAAGTCCTGACCACGCAAAGAGTGAGGAGACGGTAGAGAGAGGCTGTGAGATATCAGACGGTAAAAACTGCAGTGGTATTCATAGAGGTTTGTGAGGGTAAGTCCCTTCTGTGTCACCTCTGGCAGGTTAAAGTCGGTCTAATGCAAGGTCTACACACTCTGTTAAAACATAATGCCGTGGCCAAGTGGATGTTTATTAAGCCAGTCTAATTCCTTTGTGTTAACAGCGAGTTCGTCGTGTTCCTCTCAGCTGCACGTTTCTCATTATGTTCACATTGTAAATGAGTAAACATTTTGTTTGTCTGTTCGGTCATGTTTTCCGACTGAGCCTGAAATACTGTGTGTTTACGGATGGATTGTTGGAGTGGAAATTAATATCCCTCTGTGTTGTTGGTTTTTTTTTTGTTTTTTTTTGTCAAATATGCTGTTTTTCTGAAAATGAATTTGCATTGTGTGACTAATGACTAATTGCAGAGGTTACATTTTGCAAGTAAAATTGATTAATTATGATTTATTTCTTTCCTGTTTATGTTGTCAGGGGTTGCATATTTAAGCCTTTGCTTGTTGAAGTGGGGGCCGCTGTCAACAAGGTTTAACCCCTGATGTTTTACATGTTCCTGTTTGGAATAGATTTTGTAAATGGAGCACCACCTCATAAAAAATACACCACAGCAGTAAAAGTTTGTAAAACAAGCACGAGGGCAGGATTGGGAATAAATATAATCGGCCCATTTTTTTGAGATGGAAAAGAAAAGAATTAATACAAGTCTATGAGGCGGTCTGTTTTAAGCTTGACAGGTGTGACACTGACACTAAAGACCTGATGACTGACAGACTTTTTAGAAACCCCGCTGCCTTCCAGTGAATAAGAAGGGAACAGTCATGCATGTAAATCATGAAACTGCTCGCAGCTTTCAGCGCTGACAGTGACACCCACTGTTATTCAAATTAACACAGCAGATTACAAAAGTAAAAGTGGTAGGTGCAGAACAAACCACATTGTGAAAACCCGATTAAAAATGCATTGAAATTCAGCGTTAATGAAAATATGTGTTTGTTATTCTAATGCTTCCTTGATTAATCTGCATCACGAAATTGACATGAACATGCACATGAAGATAAATATACAGACTGATCTCTGAGAAAATGATAATTGTCAACTGGAAGGACCCAAAACCACCGACTATATCTTAGTGGGTACAGAGACTGAAAAGGGTCTACACTAGGAAGAGAATGACCGCAAGTCTACAACTAAAGATGGACACTTTAAAACAGGGGTGTCAAACTCAATTTAGTTCAAGAGCCAAATTCAGCTAAATTTGATCTGCACTGAGCCGAACCAATAAAATAATAACATAATAATATATAAATAATGTCAACTCCAAACTTTTCTGTTTTAGAGTGAAAAAAGTAAATTTACATTATGAAAAGGTTTACATCTACAAACTCTCCTTTCAAAAGATGTGAATAACATGAACAAACTCAGAGAAATAAGTGTACTTTTATCAATATTATGTCTATCATTTCCATATGTACATTATAACTTACAGATCACAGTGGATCTACAAACACACAAAACATTTAGTAACAGGCAGAATATTGTAAAAATTGAAAAAAAAAACAAAAAACAAACTCTTAAGGCATTTTAGTTGTTCATATTTGTTCAGGTTATTCACATTTTTTTTGCAAAATTATACTTTGTTTTAGTGTAAATACATGAAAATATCTACATTTACAAAGAGAAAAATTTGGAGTTGTTATTATGATAGTATTTTTCTGAATCCTGCCCACTTGAAATTGAATTGGTCTGAATGTGGAACCTGAATTAAAAGGATTGTTAATATCTTAGTGTAATTTTTGCATTTCAAAAATTCATCCCAAGGGTCGGACTGGACCCTTTGGTGGGCGGGATTTGGCCCCCTGGCTGCATGTTTGACACCTGCGGTTTAAAACAAAGATGGAATTGTATTACTCAGAATTTGAGTAACTGATGAAGGAATGGGAGCTATTATAAGATATTTCTATGGTATTTCTATTGTATTTCATTTACTTGTGCCTTAATTCTTAGGGTCCCATGTCAGAGCATGTTCTGTTTTGTGGAAAAATGAAAATATCTACACAGAAAGTAAAAAAAAAAAAAGATGGATAGATAGATGGAGATGAGATACAAAAAGTTAGATATTTTTTATTTTTGGGCTATTTTTTCAGTTGGGATTCTTGCACAGTGCTTTTTACTTTTTGTGTGTGAATTGAAACATTTTTTTTAATGACCAGACATAGTTTTATTTACAAATGGCAAAAATAACAAAAAAAATTTACAAAAAAAAAGAAATATCCTTAACTTTTTTTGTAGTATGTATAGATAAATAAATAGATGGATAGTCACAAAAAAAATTGACATCATTTGAGATGTTCATATCGGAGTGACTACATTGTCAGGAGAAATGACTATTTAATAGGATTCATTTTGGACATGAAATGTTTTATACTATAAATTTCAAACAAAAAATTCTGGGAGATGGTAATTTTATAATGATCCAAAGTTATTACAAATGTTCAAAGTGTGTGTCCAGATCCTTTTTTCCGACACACACAACCTTCCTCTTGAAAATTCTTCAGTCACATCCAGTTCTACTTTCCTGTTAGTGTTTGTTTATGAAATTTTCAAACAAATTCACGTTGTGAATTCTAGTGGTGTGCAATACTGCATATTTTGGTATTGATCCGATACCAAGTAAATACAGGGTCAGTATCGCCAATATCGATACTGATGTTTCAGTAATTAAGCTGGATGCATAATCAAATTGCTAAATCTCAATTCATTTTGATGGCCTTAAAGTGTTTTGTGATGTTTCCTTTTTTATCATTAAATAGTTAAAACCCAGGACAGAATTAGGGCAAAGTTTATAAGTAAATAATCCTAAAAGTACATTTTACTGTCTGAGAGAGGCAGATGTTAGTTCCTTTGTTGGGATTGTACAAAAATAATGTTATGATGTTAGTTATGAATCAATAAAATATGATCATTTGAACAGGATCTTAAACTGTAATGTCTGTGAAACATAATTTAAGTTTAAACAGAGGAAATTTTGTGATATAGCATTAGATCCTGTTGTGATCAAATAAAATGTGTTCAGTATTTGTGCATATTTCTGGTGTAATTCAGTTCTTCCAGGAAATAATAATTTTTAACAAAGAAACAAAAAAAAATTGTTTTTTTAACAGCATCATATTGTGATATGTCATTTTGTGATTTGTATCGTATCGCCAGATTCTTGCCAATACACACCCCTACACAGAGTGCCTTTTCCGTTGCAGTAAAGTCTATTCCTGAAAGCAGAACGATAAAAATGATTACACTTTTTTGAGCAAAAAGAGCAAATAATTTAAACAAATTATTAGGCCACCCTTGGACACCCTGTATAGTACATTTTTAATAATTAAACACTATTGGTTATTTACTGACTTGCAGGTGCTTCCACTTCAGGTGTTCTCTGCTTTCTTGTTTTCTTGCTGAAATCTGAGGGGAAGTTTGCAGGCGAAAACCACTCGAGCTCCGTGCGTGTCGATCTCCGAGCTCTTTCAAGCCAGACCTGACATTTGAAAACTTGATTAGTCAGCTGCAGTCTTCCAAAGTGCAGCAGTAAATATTTTGCTTGTGCACCGCTGGAGAGGCCGCGCTTCAACACCGACTATTTTCTTTTGATCACCGTATTTTGTAGCTGAAAGTCTGTTCTCGATACTGCCCTGAAAACTGCCTCGAACTGAAGGCAAATATTTGGCCAGTTGGTCTTCAACTCCATGTATCAACCTGCTATTCTGAAAATAAATCACTGCTTCTGACCCATCTTCTACAAGACAGTGCTGCAGGAGAAAACACAAGCTATCAGATATTGTAAAAGTGCAGTAAAAGTACCGCTCTCTTGAACAAGGTACCTGAACTTGAAGGACACATTCATAACTTCTGCCAGATTTAGGAAAGCCAGCATTTTATTGACTTCTTCCCGCGGCTGGAGTAATTGAAGCAAGTGATGCCACGGCGCTCGCTGTCCATAACATATTGAGGAGCCCTTCAGTGTCTCTACCAGGGCATTTTACCGTCTCATCAAAAGATGCTTCGATGCTATTTATCAACGGCAACACCGCTCAATAGGTGCTTCACCTTGAGAAAGTGAGACTACTAGACATCTGAGGCAAACAGAGGAAAGAGATGGGCCAAAAAAAAAAGAATTCTTTTATTGGTCTGGGTCTTCTTGCAGGAAGCGGGTAAAAGTTTGATGCGCTGGCTCGTGAACAAATTAATGTTCTTTCACAATCCAGTGCGGACAGCCTCCACGGCCACTGGGAGCCATGACAAATCTACCATCCCAGAGCATCAGAAATATTTGAGAGCCTGAGTTATTACATGGCAACATCTGCTTCTTTTGCGCAAGTTGTTTCTCTTCAAGGGCAGACACAATTCATCCCCCCTCCCCACCCCGAGAAGGCCAAACCCAGCTGAGATTCAATGGATATGATGTCTCGCGTACGTCCGAGCATCATAATTCTTTGCCGTTTCAAGATTCCGCTTTTCGCCCATAGTAGTCTGTCTTCGTGGGAAGGATGTGCGGATGTTCATGGAAGTTTAAAGCAGCGGCCCGTGTGAAACATCAAAGTTCCTAAATCTTTACATGGTGAGAAACTGATTGAAGAGTCGGTTCATAAGGGAATGTGGCCAATGCTTATGACAGGTGCGTAAGAGTTTTTTTTTTTTTTTTTTTTGATAGAGCCCAGAGACCAAAGCAGGCAAGCATGCAAATGAAAGCTGTTTGTGAAGGAGCTGATTCAAAGAGGTGGAAAGTCTTTGAAGGACTGCTTTAACCCACAGCACACGTCACTAAAGCATAGTAACGGGCTTGTGCGGAATGGAGGAGATGTGTTCTTCCTCAGCAGCTAATGGGTGGTGTGATATGTGACCAGGCTGCAGAGCATCCCAATACACAATCCTGCAGATAGTTCTGAGTAGGACTGTGCAACATGACAATACATGTCCCGTTTCATATCGGGCTCTATTGTTTACTCCGCTGGGGTTGCAAATCACTCCGTTCACAGCAACATTTTTCATCATTTGGACAGAATCTGCATTCTTCCACATGGCACAGATACAGGAAATGTATTGTTTATCTGATGTGCTTTATTGAGCTTTATTCTGCTGCCAGGTTCCATGTTTATATTTGGTGTTTACGCCAACTGGACGACTAATATAACATCATAAATATAGGTTTTAAAAACTAGAAAACACTCCGCCAAGGCAGATCAGGTACTGGTCGGATTCATTTCAGATTTTATATGTAGCTTCCTTGGGACAATATCTACAAAGTTTGTTCATGGTTCTGAGAAATTTAGATTTTTGCGTTTTTTACAAATTTTTTAAATATAAAAAATGTGCCTTAATTTATAACGGGCCGTATTTTGACTGTTTTGGCTTATGGCATGGGAATGGTTAGAGATATCAATATAGTTACTATTGAACACAGATATGAACTTTCATTTAATCTATTGAGTTCTCCTCCAGTGAAAGTACCACCCACTTCTATTGGGAGATTGATCACCTTCGTCAACACCACAGAAGCTGACAATCTCACAAATTCATGATTGATTCTTGATAGAACATGCCGCTGAGGCACAGGTCCATTGGTCCTATTTTTTGTTTTACCAGCGTTGGATTGATCTACATCCAGGTCATGTGAAAATATTGGTGTTAATTTGTGCTTTTGAGCATAACCAAAGTGAAACAATCACAAAGCCTGTTATATTCTGATTCACGCTGTTGCTCCTGCTGTTCACACTCTTATTCATTTTAATCATGCTTGACCACCTCTTTCTCTTGTCCTCTCTCTCTTATAGTAATAGTGACATATAATGAAACACATTTTTATGATTGTCACATGATGTACTAGGGGTTGGTACATGGTAATACAAGCAGACTGACCTGTCTCAGTAATATGTTGAAATTAACCCTCCGGTATCTGGGTGCGCCTTTTAAGCACACTCTGTACTTCGTGTTAAAAATCTTCATATTACTTTTCCCAATTTAAATAAGGTTAGAATTCAAAAGTTCATTTTTGCATGATCTTTAAAATTCTGGCCACCAACTAAAATGTGCACACTGTAAACAAAAGAAAATTACAAGACTAGCATCTGTCTCCCAAGTGTGCCCAAAACGCACTATTTCTTCCATTTGATATGTATGATTAGGGCTGACCTTGATTTACAAAAATAAAATAAAATTAGAGCAGAAAAATAAATCAATATATTATATTTAATAGTTTGATTTTTAGGTGTGCATTTTAAGCACATTTGGTGACAGATGCTAGTATTTTTGAACATTTGACCTAGCGCCAAAATAATGATGCAGATTAACCAGTGTTGGAGTCAATCATTGACATACGCCAGGCTGCAAAAATCAAATATGTGATCCACTTTTTATGTAGTTTATTGAAAAAAATTCATTTTTTTGTGTTTTTTGCATCCAAAAAAATGGTTTGTTTACATTACAAACACGGCATTTAAAGGGTTAAAAAATGTGACAATTATTGAGTATTTGGTATTTTTATTTATGGCTCAAGTTGATGAAATAGAAAAAAGTGTAAAAGGATTAAAAACAAACTGTATGAATTTTTTTTTTGATATTATTCCACAAGTGTGCCAAAAAGGCACACTTGGTGCTCAGTAAGGACCTTGCTGGATGGGATACCAGAGGGTTAAAGGAGGTCTAAAACCATATTCACATAAGACCAGTGTTACCGCTGGTAATTTGGAATCATAGTAGAGTTTGTCTGTGATCTTAAACCTATGTGAATCAACCATGTCTGCGATTTAGAAAGAAAATATCCACTGCAAAAGGGCCACACAGAGGTTCCCTTATGAATTAAGTCTGGGATTTGGCAGAATCTGCAACATTTTTTGTATCTTCCTTTGATTTATTTCTCCTGGTCGAGGTGTAACAGAATTAAAATTAATGTGTGTTGCTTTAATACCAAGGAGTACAACAAGCTGGTCCTTCCCTTTGTGTTGCTATGAAGAACAGTTTAGAGTTTATTCTTTCTGAGAGTGCAGTGCTATGCTGCACATGTACAAATACTGTCTGTGGTGTGACGAGTGGGTGTAGGTTATGCTTTCATGCTTTACTGTGCATGTATGGTATGTAAATGTAAAGCCACGGAGACCTGGCATAGTGCGGTCAAATGTGAAACTGTAGAATAAAGTGTCCATGTAGAAACCGCCTCTTCGTTGTCTGTTACTCTGACCTAAGCCATTCGGACTCCCCAACTGCAGCTAACCCCTCCCACCTATATCCGCACCATGTTATAGAGCCGTGATACTCCAAGTGTGGTCCAACGAGAGGATGTTATAAAAAAGTCAAATTTACATCAGTGTTTCTCAAATCACCCTCATCTGACTTCCAAAGCAAAGTTACGACTACAGATAACTGTTTTCTTAATTAAAAGTGAATCAAATGTAGCCTAAAACAGCGTTTCCCAACCACTGTGCGAGAAATCATCAGGTGTGCCGTGGACGATTATCCAATTTCACCTGACTGATACTCTAAGCAAGCGGCGTGATAAAGATACATACAACTACATGCGCTAATGATCCACTCTACAACAACAGTCTCCCGTTTCCCTTTGCAAAGTGAAAAAAGTGAAAGTGAACCAGCCCCGGTGCGTTCTGTTGATAAAGCCCCCCCTCACTAGTGATGTGCGGATCAGTGGGTTACCCGCAGGACTCGCCGATCGGGTTGGGGCGAGGGGGATATGCCTCTATCTACGCATTTGTTTTGTTTTTATTATAGATTTTTATAGTTATCACCATTTATTACCTCTGCCAGTGTGACCGGACTATTCCCTCTGCGTTGTATTATTGTGAGGACAGAAACTCGTGACACAGTGATGTCTTGCGGAGACAGTCTCTATTTATTCACCCTGGACAACAGGATCACAACAGACAGTTAGCTGGGATGCTAAGCTAGGTCCCGCACCCAGATCTCCCGCCAGAGACAACATGAAAAAGGGCATACCTGGACAACAGGATCACAACAGACAGTTAGCTGGGATGCTAAGCTAGGTCCCGCACCCAGATCTACAATGATGAAAACATCATATTAACACCGCGCGGCACAGACAACAAAATCAACAAGTCCAACATCAAAGCAAATACAACTCAACAAACATGGATAGCACAATTAATAAGAAACATCAGCAAATGAATGTACAAATACACGGGATACGACGATATGAACACTGACCTCCCGCCAGAGACAACATGAAAAAGGGGAGAGCTATGGGCACAAAGGGAATTTATATACGAACACTACGGGGGGACACATGAAGAAGAAGTGGGTGTGGCTGGAGGACTAACACCCCAAACAAACTGTACAATAAAGGAAGACACCAGGTATGCATGAACTATAATTGAAAATGACAATTTAATCCAATTTTTGTGTAATTATAATAACATATATTGAACGGGTTACACCAGGTGTAATGGCAGGAGTTACGTTTTCATCTGGGTTTGTTTGTTAGCAAGATAACTCAAAAAGTTATGGACGGAATTTCATGAAATTTTCAGAAAATGTTGATACTGGCACAAGGAACAAATGATTAAATTTTGGTGGTGATTGGGGGTGGGGGGGATAGACTGATCTGCCTTGGCGGAGGTCTGCGTAGTTACTATTACTATTTATGAGTCCGTATCCTGATAGTGCACCTAAATTTCATTGTACATTTTGTATAATGACAAAAAAGTATCCTATCTTATCTTTGCGTTATATTTCAATGAATGCCCTTTTTGTGACATTTTTGTTTGGTGGTGTGCCTTGTGATTTTTCTAATGTAAAATACATGCTGTGGCTCAGAAAGTTTGGGAACACACTGGACTAAATAAGCCTAAGAGTAGACTTTTATTGAATTTGTCTATGCAAACCCACGTTTTGCGTCACTGTCTCTATACAGTTAGGTTACTTAGGCTGGCTATTGTCATATCAACGACCTCTAGTGACTTGTGAATTGTGGTGGAAATGAAGTAGAATAGCTAACTAGGCAAGGCAGCTTTATTTATATAACATAAATTCAAAGTGCTTTACCTAAAACATTAAAAGCATTACAGCAGAAGGCATGAGAAAAACAAACGATCAATCAGATAAATAGATATACTCAGTGCCAATGAAAACGCAACACTTGAAGATTCTTATATTTTTTTTAAATCGAGGAGGATTTTTATTCCATAATCTCTTTGGAATTAATCATAGGCTATTTCTATACAGTAAAAATAAAAAATCACATCCAAATTTGTTGACAAAAAATAAGGATAAAGAAAGAAACTCAAGGACCCCCAAAACCAAAAGTCACAAAGCGGTCCCGGAGGTGCTGCAGCTCAATGTAGCAATCCTGCTGTGGCGTGGTCACACGTGCTCGTCCAGGGCGAGGTCTGTCTGCAGTCGAGCCAGTTTCTTCATGCCTCTGTTGCATCCTGACTATGGTGGACGCATCCAAAACAGCGCGCCACCTGCCGAGCAGAGATTCTGGCTTCCAGGAGCCCCATAGCATGGCATCTTTGGTCACGTGTCAGTCTAGGCATCGCTGAGTTATTGCAAATGATTTTCATGCTTTTCAGCTTGCCTTTATACACAGAACATGACCACTCCTTAACTGACCACAATTCCTTAAGTTGAGCAGTTCATTGCTGAGCTGTGAGAAAATAATAATAATAATGGATTGGATTTTATATAGCACTTTTCTAGACACCCAAAGTATTATTGATCCATTATTCATTCACTCTCACATTCTCCCTCTGGTGGTGGTAAACTACATATGTAGCCACAGCTGCCCTGGGGCAGACTGACAGAAGCGTGGCTGCCAATTCGCGCCTACAGCCCCTCTGACCACCACCAAACATTCATACGCATTCATACACCAGTGTGAGTGGCACTGGAGCCAAGGAGGGTGAAGTGTCTTGCCCAAGGACACAACAGCACATGGCACATTCGAACCGCCAACCCTTCGGTTATTGGACGACCCGCTCTACCACCTGAGCCATGGCTGCCCCCAGAAAAACAAGACTTATGAATGCAGACAAGTTCATTCAAGCGTGACAATAGCTCAACCCGTCTCAGGTTGTTAAGAAATTGTCTGGGATTATCTTATACAGGTGAAACTTAAACATATTGATGCAGCTCAGGAACAATAGAAGACGTTCGAGTGTTGCGTTTTCATTGGCACTGAGTATAAAACAGATAAGAGACAAGCAGATAAAACAGATAAAAACTTTTAGCTTAACAGGAACAGTGCAGATCTGAACTCAAGAATATAAACTCTATTCAAATGCAGCTGAGAACAGGTGAGTCTTTAACCTGGATTTAAATAAACTGAGTGTTTCAGCTGATCTGCGGTTTTTTGGAAGTTTGTTCCAGACATGTGGAGCATAGAAGCTGAACACAGCTTCTCTGTGTCTGGTTCTGACTCTGGGAACTGACAACAGATCGGATCCAGATGACCTGAGGGGTCTGGTGGGTTCATACTGGGTCAGGAGGTCACTGACATTGAGGACACTGACTGTCATTTTGGTCCTAAACCATTCAGAGCTTTATAGACCAGCAACAGAACTTGAAAGTCTATCCTCTGACGGAAAGGCAGCCAGTGTAAGGACCTCAGAGTTGGACTAATGTGGTCCACTTTTCTGGTCTTGGTGAAGACTCTAGCAGCAGAGTTCTGAATGAGCTGCAGTTGTCTAATGGATTTTTTAGGTAGACCTGTAGAGGCACTGTTAAAATAATCAAGTCGACTGAAGATGAATCAGAAATGAAACAAAGAGTGACTTGAACAGTTCTGAAATATGACAATGGATCTGTGACTGAAGAGAAAAACTGGAGAAACGACGACTAATGTTAGCAACAAGGTGCAAAGACATCCTGTTAGCATCGAGCTGTTGGCACCATTTATAAAATATTGCAGACTTAATTTGTAATATGCAAAATATAATGATATTGTAATATAGGCTTTAAAGAAAGGAGTGGGAAACTGGGCGGCCTGTTAGGTGGTCTGTGAATTATTTCTTTTCATGATAAAGTGGTCCTTGGTGTAAAAAAGTTTGAGTACCCCTGTTATAGAACACTATAGAGGCTGCATTGGTGTGATAAATGAAAGCGTTTTTGTGCAAATGCAGGAGGCTCGTGTCACGATATAGCATTATTCACTGAAAGAGTGAATGTTAAAACCTTCACAAGAGCGACATCTCAAAAGATAATGAGGTGGATGATATGCGTAGCAGGACAGTGTATGGAAGACTTGTCTGCCTTTCAGCACTTATCTGGAAGTGTTGGACCTGCTCTTAACATCAGAACCAGGGAATCATGCCAGTAAATTTGAGTAAAAACCAACTTTGCTCATCCGGTGTGAATTTGTCACATGAATTACAGACATGGGGGGTTAATTTCCAAATCACCAGAGATCCACAGGTTGTAGTAGCCCTGCATGAACGGAGCTTAAGATGAACTGTCTCTCTGTAGGGAAAAAGATTCTTCATTCAGCACTCAGTCTTTATGCTTTTTTTTTTTTTTCTCCATATTTTCTTGAATAGTGTAGAAATGGAGTTATGTCTTAAATATGGAACCCATTTTCTTTTTTTTTATTATCTTCACTATCATTTAAATTAGAGCATGCATATGATGGCCCTGATGCTTTGTAATTCTAATGACGCTTTAACATACAGGCCTTGGTTTTCTTCATAAATCTCTTAATGCAGATGTGAAGTGTCTTTTAAAACCGACAATATATTTGATGACCTTCACAGTTTTATTGTTGATCTGTGGGTTACATGAGGGAATTGGTGTTAAAGATAAAAAGATCGTATTAAAAAGTGAGATTATAAGAACTGGATTTACTTGCGACTGAAGTTGTCTGCCCTTAGTGTGACTTTTCTCAAAATGTTTTACTTGCTCTATACTTTTGAAGGTTGTATTTTGTTCTGTTTCGACTTGTTTTAACTTACGGAAAAGAACTTTGAGTGTTTTTAAATTCAAATATAGCACTTTATTATTAGTGTGTGAATTCCTTTGTATTGATATTCATATCATTGCTGTCGGGTGGAACCTTCTTATGTCCAAAATGATTATTTTTCAGGAAACTGGAAAAACAGAGTATATTCTAGATAAATGAATGGAGTTATGAGATGTAGTCACAAGCCGTTTTCAACACTTTTCATTGGTTAAATATTTGGGTGCTTCTATGCTGCTAAAAAAATCAAACTAAAAAAAATCAGACTAATGTTATAAAGGAAGTTTGGAAGCACTTTGGGTTGATTTTAAAAATAAATATTTACTGAAATAAAAGAGAAACTATTTTTCAGATAAAACACATTTTTATATTATTTTCATACAAAAATCTGCATGTAACACAGTAAAAAGGACACGAAAATCACGTGCTACTGTTAATTTAAATATCTTCTTATTCTTACAGGCACATTTTGGAAATGGAACTAATTATGCAAGGGAGAATGTTTAACAAAAATGAGTGCTGTTAAAAAAATCACTCATTTATATGTGTTTAAATGGGTAGGTTCTGTATGTAACACCAGTGGACACGATGGGTTACACACAAAACCTGGAATGGCACTGCCGAGTCATGGAAAAACCCAAATGTCTGGATTAGAAAAACCACTAGGATCATCAAATTTAACAGTGTCTTTACTTATACCGGTATATAAGACCATTTCAACCGATGTTTTCCGGATCAAATGCACTGACACCTAGGCAGCTTTTCCTGTCCCAATTTTGGACCTATTTTAGGCTCCAGTATTTTAATAAAAATTCATTAATTTTCTCAGAGCAAGAGAATATCATCATTAGGTACATCCTGGTAGGTATGTCTAAATTTGTCTTTCATTATTGGGTCTAAAAAGCTGGCAAAGTCCCAGGGACCAAAATAAACCCAGTTTCATAGAACCACCCATTTCTAAAACTGTCAGGCCAACATGAAGACTGACCAATAGAATCAAATTAAAAGACAAAAAATTAACTTATGAGGTTCCCACCCTACAGCAACGATGTCATTATTACAAGCTGCAGTCTTGAGAAGAAAGAACACAATTAACATTGATTAATGAGTTAAGTGTGTGATTGACAGCTCTCATACCCATCATTGTTAAATGTGTGCTTTTTAGTCACTGCTGCTTCAGGTGGGTTTGATAGAATTGACCACTTTCTTGTTATAGGTCTATGTGTATTCATTCATTTGCTAATTTTCTGAACTGCTTAATCCTTGTGAGGGTCACGGGGGGCCAGAGCATCTCCCAGCTACCAACGGCAAACACCTGGATGTGCCTAGGCTATATTTATTTTGTTTGCAAAAATAACAGAGCTTAGCTACAGTCAGACAATCCCATGTGAAATCACTGACATGATGATGCCATTTACTTCCTGAGTAAAAATCACATGCACCGGTCAATAAAAGACCAGACTTTTTAGTACACAGACTAAGGGTGTTTTCACACCTGGATCGATTGGAGCCATTGTTCTGAAACAAGTCTTTGCCTCGGTTTGATTGTGCATATGTGAAAGCAGTAATCACACTCTGTTTCGGAAACAAAACAACCAAGCTGAGACCGTTTGGAGGAGGTGGTCTCAGCTTGATTGCAATCGCTCTGCCGAGCAGTTCGTTTACAGTGTGAACATGACCACAGTGACAGAAATGGACGACTACAGTTTTCTCTATCACTCTGAGTATGATATGCTGCGATGTCGCAAACATTACCATGAACCAGAGCAGCTCTGTTCTAAGGAGTGCCAGATGTAAACAGACAGTGGGCTAATGAGCTTAATGAGCTCCATACCTTTCGTCAGCTGCCGGATAAGCAAGTGGAGAAGATGAGTTGAGGAGCAATTTGGACAGAGGAAGAGATAGAATGCCTCATTGGCATTTGGGAAGATGAGCATCCTTGTATACTGGAAATGCTCAATAACACACACAAGAACTCTGAAATATTCAAGATTTTCAGTGAGCACAAGAAGGGAATGGAGCAGTGTGAACACGAACTGAAACAAGGTGATGTTCAACACTGTAACACATTATAATAGGAGGCACTACTGAGCCAAGAAATCTACAAGTGTACAAAAGAATATTCCTGTTAAAAATGGGAAGGGGAACTTACTTTAACTATAAATCCTCTCACACAACTTGTAGTTGGGCAAAAGTTGTGTGAGAGGATTTATAGTTAAAGTAAGTTCCCCTTCCCATTTTTAACATGAATATTGACGTGTAACATGCAAAACATGTAACATGTAAAATTATAATAAAAAGCAGAATGCAATGATTTGCAAATCGAATAAACCCATACTTTATTCACAATAGAACATAGAAAACATAGAAACAAATGTCTTTGTTTTATTGCTAAAAAAAAAAAAAAACGTAGATGGAGGCAACATAAGCCTAGAAAAATAAGTGGAGGAACATTTTTAATGAGGTTATTTTATGAGGTATTCTCCAAATATACCCCACAGTACTAATGATGATAAGCAGTGTTATCTGGATATAAAAATACAGGTAGTGGGTTTTTGGTTGTATTGCAGAGCTCAAGTTTTACTGTATTTTATATTGTTTTATTCACAACATAAAGAGACTGTCTATATGTAGTCAAGTACTGAAATTTAAAATGTAAGCATTCGCAGCTGTACCAACTAAACTAAATGCGAGTGTTCAAGTCATAGTCTTTTTAATACGTGCAGAAATCATGTAGTAATACACTGGATAATCAACAACACGCAAGAGATGAGCATAAAAACTTTTGGCACAGAGGCATCCAATTACTCCACAATGAGTCAATAGACAGATTGTCAGCAACTGTCAGGGTTTAATCATAGAAAAACTGCTTTGGCCTCACTTTAATTGAATAAGCAGGTGTGGGAACATTCAGTGCAGGACAGCCAGAGAGTATTTGTCATTCTGATGGATACCCAGTCAGTTGGAATGTTGAGATGACAAATGCTAGGTGTTTGCTGAACAGAACTGCAAACCAGTGTAGTTTTGTTTCTTTTGTCAGGCAGCATAAGAGTCTTTGTTGACTCTTGTAAAGAAAGTCATGTCTATTTAGAAAGCTGTCATTGCCCTGCACAATGTGAAACAAAAGTAGTTTGAATGAAGATTACAGGTTGTCAAGACTGAGAGATTCATATTTTTATGCATTGTGTTACGTCTAAATGAGCTATATGTAATATTTCTACGACAAATATAGAAAACTGTTACTTGTGAGGCATGTTACGAATACAAGAACACACTTCTACTAAAACCACAGAATCAATGCTATGTATCCACAGACTGTATCTCTTAGGCTTCGTTCAGACAGCAGGTCTTAATACACAATTTTTTTTGTTTTGTTTTTAGTGAAATCGGATTTTTTTTATGTGCTCATTCATATTACACATTAAACGCGACTTCTATCAGTTTTGAGTATGAACTGAATGCGACTCTGAAGTGACCCGCGTGCGCAAAAGAGGTCCTGATGTAATACGTGACCATGCAGGCAAGCACAGTGTTTATGGAAGTAGATATGTTTTTCCCGCCACTGCTCCTCTTGGGCCACAGAATTGTGACGTTTGTCACATTTCAATGACGTAAAAGTTGGATAAACGTGACCTGGCTGTTCAGACTGAAGTCACATTGGAAAATATCAGATATGTATCAAATTTAGGACCACATATGAAAGTGGCCCGGGTCGGATTTGAAAAAAATCTGATTTGTGCTGTTCAAACTCTTTAACAGATCGGATACAGGTCACATATGGGCAAAAAAATCGGATTTGGGCCATATTTGCCTGCAGTCTGAATGTAGCCCGAGTGAAAAACGTATGAAGCTCATTGTTTCCACACATCTTCTTCAAACTAAAAGTCATAGATGCTTATTTTAACAGTTGGTCAAAATAACATTGTCTTATAATCTTTGTGTGATTGTCAGCTGATAGTTTACATTATAGCTAAGCTAGTTAGCTTAGCTCTGACTTACTTAGCCTTAGACAAACTTTATTGTCATTCAGGTATGCACAAAGTGTATACAGAACGAAATTTCTTTGCATTTGGCTCGGGACAAGAATCTAATTTAAAGTGCTAAGTTATTTAATAAATAATGATAAAATACTGCTATAATGTTGTTAGCTTATCTCTGTTAGCTTAGCTCTGTTTTTAGAGAGAAAACAGCCACAGTAAAACCACAAGTCATCTGTGTTTTCTGGACAGTTTGTGTTGTCAGTAGCTGAACTAAAGATCTGTTCAGAATCGTCCAGGTGAGGTCAGAACAGTCACATTGTAGACTAAACTGTGGATCAACAAACAGCAACTTGGCAAAAGATAATAACATCCCATAATAACTTTTTACCTCCATAAGCATCAGAATCAAACTCACCCATGTAGAAGAAACACTGCCATTTCAGTATCAAGCTCCACTCTTTTCATTTCCAGCTGTGTCCAGTGGAGAAAACAACAACGTTTCTAGCTTTTATCACTTTGTGAATTTCACTGACTCTAAAAGGAGTTTCTTAGTGGTTTTCGGCACATTTGAACACTTTCTGATACTTTGGTCTAAGCAGGGCCGTTTCAAGATATCTGGGGGCCCTAGGGAAGAAAGTAAAGCAAGGCCCCTGATACGCGAAGACGTGGTGGTCAAATCACCAAAGAAGAAAAATAAAATCCAGATGCGATTTCCTGTTTTCTGGTGCATTTAATGAGTCATGAATTACTCTGCGGAGGATTTGACAGTAACTTTCAGGGGAAAAACTTCACTTCCCATAATGCACCAAAATGTAACGTCAGACTTCA